>NC_064811.1:145412796-145433453 GCF_023721935.1 Panthera uncia
GGGGCACTACATGCATGCATGTCGCCTCAGCTAAGCCCCCATTCCTTCAGGAGTTACGAGCTCCGGACCCCAAGAGTGGCCGGTGCACGTTGCTAGGCACGCAGGTGTCTTGCAGAGGCTGCCCAGGTTCGTCGTGCGCGCTCAGGGGCGTTGGTGCATCTATACGTTGGTGAGAGGGAGGAGTCCCTTCTGCCAGAGGCTTACCTCGATCCCCACATTTTCCGGTTATCATGGGAGGTCAGAGGGACAGGTAGCCCTTGCAGTGATTAAGCGCGCTCAGTGCGGAGGAGCAGGGCGGGGCAGGAGCGGGGTGGCACTGCCAAATCTTAACGGGGCCCCGGGTGTTTGCAGACCCAAGTATAGCGCCCTGGGTCTCCACGGAGTCGCTCCAGAAGCTGCTGCCTGAGAACCCCGAACCTCAGCTCCGCGTCGCTTCGGGATCCTCTTCATCCTCTCCCCACCGCGTACCTGGCCTGAGCGGCGGGACACGTGCCCAGGAAGCCCCTCTCGGCGGGACCGGCCCCTCCAGGGTTCGCCTCAGCCTCCTGCCGCCGCCGCCGCCGCCGCGTCCCGGCTCGCCGCGCTCCCGCCCGCACCATGGACGAATCGGGGTAAACCCGCGAGCGCCGGCGACTTCTCCTCCGGAGTCTCTGGCCTGGCACCTCTGGGGTGAGATGAGTGGGGGAGCTGGTATCTCTGCCGGTGTGAGGTCGGCCCGAGCAGCCCAGGGCGAGCAAGAGCGGCTCCGCGGAGGCTGGGAGCCGCAAGTCCGCGTCCCGCGGCGTTTTCGCCCTCCTCTTCTTGCCCGCGCCAGGGTTTGTTTATATAGGATCTGGAAGCTGGGCGGAATTGCCCACCCCCTGCCGGCGGCCCGCCCTCCCCTCCCGGGCTCGGGCTCCCGCACGTGGTCGGCACCGGCAGCGTCTCGGCGGAAGGCAGGCGCCAGCGAGCGCGGAGCGGCCAGCCCGGAGCTAGCGCGGCGCTGCTTCGCCTGCGGCTCGCCCTCCCCGGCGCCCTCGCCCACCGCCCGGCCCGGCGCAGACTCGGCTTCGCCGGCCTCCGTCCCCTTCGCGGGAGGGGACGCGCAAAACACCGCCCTTCAGGTGCTCGTGATGTTTCTCTGGGTTCTTTCAGTTGCCGGAGAAGAATGGTAACATGAACAGCGGAGCGTGAGAGCGTCACGCGGGAAGGGGAAGAGATTGATGGGCAGAGCGCTCACTTCGCGGAAGAGCACGTTCCCGGGGCTGCGCGAGGCGAAGCGGCGCGGCGCCTCCACTCCCTGGCTGGACTCCGCTGACATCTGTAGCCTCCCTTCCAGCAGGCTCCCCGCTCGCCAGCCGCCGCCTGCCGAGGACAGTTGAGACCGCGCGTGAGCATCCAGGAGTTTGTGGACCTCCATCCGAACAGGAGTTGTGTTCCGGAGTCCCTGGATCCGCGTGGAGCCCTCCAGCACGCTGGCTTCGGAGGGAGTTGAACTTGAGTTCAGGTGGGTTACCCCAGGGGGAGCACAGCAGGAGGTGTTCGGGGAAGACGAGGAAGGTGATGTTCCAATGTCAAAAGCGGACACTTTTCTACCTGACGCTTGCTGGGGCTGAGCCGCTTCCTCCCACGCAGTTCCCGCTACTGACCCGCTCTTCCCCAACCCTCCCTCACTAAGGGAGGGGAAAACACCAAAACTCCTGTGTTCTTACGTATCTAGCATGCCATATATAGACTTTCATAATTTAGGATTATGTGTGCAATCATCCTGTTTACTCCATTGCTTTATATTAAGGGAGGCTTAATGATTTCCTCAGTCAAGTCATTTACTTCTAAGCCAATAGATAATGCCTTCGTCATAGTTTTCTGGGGGGAAAGTAACTGTGCGTTTGTTCTGCAGATGCCCAACTCCCTCTGAATCGTGCAGACTGGTGCTGAGCACGCAACAAAAGTTTTTAGCTTCTCCTCAGTTTCTGGTGCTTCGCAGGGGAGAGGAAAGGACTTTGGCATTAAACACAAGAACCAGTCAGGGAGCCATCTCCTTTAACTTTTCTTCTCTGTTATCATTTGCAATGAAGAGGAAACAGAAGAGATTTCTGCAGATGACTTTGTTATTCATGGTGGCTTTAATTTTCCTGCCCAATATTGGTCTCTGGTCTCTGTACAAGGATAAGCACCTGGTGAAATCTACAGAACCCGGGGAGCAGCAGGTAAGTGCCATCTGGAGAAAGATCACAGGAGGATTGGTAAGGCGTGCAACTCGCGGGGACACAAGGAAGCAAGCGTGGGGTCGCCTTGGCTTTTCTCCCAAGTCTTTGCAGAGCTGATATTACAAGACTAGAGACTTTGGGATTCAAGTAAGTAGTCTTAAGATCGCAACCAATGACATGGGTGAAATGTAAAATAAACTAGAAAAGAAGGCCAAGAGAGGTCAACAGGAAGAGAAGACAGTCTTTCTCACTTGGTCTTTACATTGATTTTGAGGTGGATGAAAGGGAACTGCTAATTTGTGGGATGTGAAAGTGGCTTTGGTACAAGTTCAGTCACAGGGGTTTGTTGCTGCTTTTCATCTGGTTTGGATATCTATATTAAAGTGAACCGGGCTAATTAAATCATTAAACTTGTGAAGTAGGTCTCAAAAAACAAGCTACAATTTTCTGTATTTTTGGTTATAGTTTTTGCTTAGCAACAGCTTTTTACTCTGTGGAAACTTAAAGTCTCTGTTTTTTCTCCTCTGTTGCTAAGGTGGTGGGTTTGGGTATACAGGCAGAGTTATTAAGTGTCCGTTCGTTCAGTTTTACAACCTGGTGATAACACTTTGTTGCTAAAAGCTTTCCTTCATATCTGAAACACCGCGGTGGTATGCTTTGTTTTTACACAGAATGCAGTCTGTTAGTATGTGCATCACTCATGACTTAACAGTGATCAAAATAACTATCTTTTTCAGTGAGTAATAATGCAAAATAACCTTTACAAAATGTTGATAAGTAATATTGTTGAATCTCTTGTTTATCAAATATAACAGCTTCTGTAATTAAACTTTTAACAATAGAATGCAGCCTTCTTTGTGGTTTTGATGCAACACTTTTTAAAGAAGTCTTAATGGATCACCTCAGAATATTAATATTCTTAATTTCAAGGGTCATCACCCATGTACATTATGTACCTTCCACATATACAGTGTGTTTAAATGAAAGTACATTTGTGGACAATAGCAATATATAAATGGTAATTAAATATTGGTTCTTATACTTAACAAAGTTTAATCTTTTGCACAGTGAGTGGTTAGTTGTGAAATACGTGGAAGTAATCTGATTTTTCATTTTGACACGTACTCATTACCAGTCTTTAAACTTTAAGGGTAACTAGTTGTCTGTGGACTTTTGGTGGATTGGAATTTTGAGGAAAAATGTTGACATGTTTTCATTTAGTGGTCGATCTGTATCATCCCTTCTATACGGATATAACTTTGATTTGAAGTATATTGTTTTGTTATTGCAGTGAAAAAAAAAGAAGATGGGCACTTTGAATGTGAAACTTTTTTTTTCTATTTAGATCACTTTTTTCTCCAATCCTTGATATGAAACAAGATTCTATTAATGTTAGTAATTAATACCTATTATGTGAAATTTCTATTTCAAAATAGTTAAACTAATGAAAGCAAAATGATTTTTCCCTGAATTTTGCTAACTCAATTAACAATAACCAGCTGAAATATTTGCTGTATAGCTAACATAAAACACTAATTAATCTTATTAATGAGATCTTTACAACTTTCACACTGGCTCTTACTGATTTTGACTCTTAATGAGAAATGTGTCCAATGGCATTAAAAAATGAAATATGCCAAATCAACTCTCTGACTTATAATTTCCAAAGGGGTTTCCTTGTTTCTGGTTCTTCTGTGATACTTAATGATATTAGGTAATACTTAATATTAGGTAATGATACTTAATATTAGGTAATAAATTAATGAGTGTGAAAGGCATAGGGTGGCAAGAGAAGGGGCTGTTTCTCAAAGTTTCCTATACTGCGTGGTTAAATAACTGATGCGTATCTGGTGACATTCCAGTTTAACCATCCCATGTGAAAGTTTTGAAACCGAGAATAAAGATAGACAGTAATATGCCATAAAATGAATGTCAGTCACATACTTTAGTAGTTTTTAACCTGAGAGTTTTAAAAAGTAATATTTCCTTATAGAAACAAAATTTAAAAGGTAGAAATTATCACTTACTGAAAGAAATCATTGTAAAACAGAAAAAGATAGGCTTTTCTTGGTTTTATTCCATTATTAAATATAATTGGAAAGAAAATTAGGATAGTTGACATCATTATACAAGTATTGGATAAGTAAGAGTTAAGTCCTATGTATGTATATGTGATACGTATATATACACACTCGACCAAATAAAAAGTGACTTGCAGTGATGAATTAACATGGCTAATATTGTGAAATAATATTTTGCTAATGTATCTATAAATCAATATTACTAAGTCCGCCAAACACCCAGGTTTCCAACTGAAGCATGTAATTTGACTATTGGGTAATGTGTTATTTAAATTTAGCAATTTGTTCTAAAAAGACTATTTCATGGTTAATTGCTAAAATGTTCTTCAAAAGCCATCTTTTACTATATTTGTCACTAAGTTGTAAAATCATGAGGGTAGGGATAATGTGCTGATTGAGGCATTGACAGCAGTAAGTACTGAAGCTATTCAAAACAAGTCACGTGCCCACGTGAGCGGTCTATTTTTAAAGCACTTATGTGTAAAACAGCAGTTCTGGTTCTAAGTGTGATGTGCTGGTCACGAGAACTGAAAACCTTTACTGTTTTAAATAGTTTAATTATTACAATGACCTGCAGGGAAATAATTTATGGGAATTGAAAATCATAGGATGGGTAATACTTTTTAAATTCTTCTAATTTGTATTTTATCAGAGCACATCACTAATGGTTTGTCTGTCTGTGCAGTATGAAATGTATTTATAAGATAAACTGAGACAAAGTGAGGGTAAACAGAAAATGCTGATGGAAACTATATATTAATTTTCAGGCTAAACTAAAGTTTAGTACTTTCCACATTTTTTCTCACTTTTATACTATTACAAGTTAATTGTATTTATTGTCATTTCACGTTTAGAATAATATTTAGGATAATTCCCATAATATTTGAACATTGGCTCCATCTATGGTGTGGAAAAGAGAAAAAATACGAAATAAAAATTCCCAGATTATTCCTCTAAAAGTTTTTTTTTTCTCTTTTCTCTCACATGACCAAAGGGGATTGAAAAAATAATGTTAATAAGGCAATAATTAAAATGCGGATTTTATTGTGTGGGCTCTGCAAAGTTGGAATCAAGTTACTGAAATTAATTTTTATGCTTTTGACTTTTTTAAGGTTTTAGAAAAATTTAAAAATATATTGTGCTTTTGGTTTATATTTATCAATAATGATTGTCATGTTATTTTCAGTTGAATTTGTCACTTTTTTGCTGTTATTGGGATGATAGAATTATTTCCTTTATTTTCTTTAGAAATACATACATTTATTAAAAATAATCTATTGATAATGCATATGATATTTAGTTGAGGATGATTGTCATATGATTAATGTGTAGTAATTCTTCATTTCACTTTTTTCTTAAAATTTGAATTGCGACTTTTCTCTGGTTTCAGCTGCATTTAAATTAAAGTTATATATTTAGATCATAATTAAGTTGTGCATTAGGGTGATACATAGAACAAAACAATGTTTTAGAGCAAAACTACTTCATCCAGCATTGTGCCTTTCTTCCTAATTGCTTATACAATAATAAGTAAAAAAAAAAAAAAAATACCCCCAAAACCCTTTTTTCCAAATACATTAAAAAGTTTAATTAAGAAAAGTAGCTGTAATTTAGCAACAAAGTTACAGATAATATGACTTGCAGAAATAATACAAGAATGTTTAGAATATGAAAAAGATTTTGCAATATTTTTGTAAATTATTTTTGAAATTAAACAACTAGAGTCAGAATTCCTGAATTTTAAAGCAGACATTTTTTCAGAATTATTCAGAATGATTTTAGAAACTTATGTTTGCCCTAGATTTTTTTTACCACATTGAAAAATAAAACCAAAACCAAAAACTAGATGCTCAAGTCACTTTTAAGCTATGGAACCTTCTCATTTCTTGTACTTCAGAATCCCAGGTGGTGAAATAGGGCTAATCATGCTTGCCACTTCAGGTATGTGAAGTCCTGAGCTCACATCCTGGGCATGGAAAGTACTGTGTGGCAATATTTTGTTTGTAGTCAGAGCCACATGTAAGTTGTCCATGACAGATGTGGGACTTCACCTTCATTAAAAAACAAACAACAAAACAAAACCTCTCCTGAAAAATTGCTCAGCATCTTTGACCAACTCTTCTAATGTTAATTTGCACCACACTTCGAGGGGATTCTTTCTTTTGGCTAAGAACATCCTTTTTTCCTGTGGCATTTTAAACCTGTTGTATGATGTGAAGATGTCAGATAATTGATAGTGTATGCAGGCTGCCTTGCTTTCCTTTGTCATGCTGATCACTAAAGCTGTAGAGTGTGTCTGTGTTTCTTTTCCAGCAAACACCTCAGATATTGGAAGAGCTAACTAAGGACAGGCGAGAAAATTTAAGGTTTTCCATCTTCCTGCACTCAGGATTATCAATACACTAGATATAAAATGATGCATTAGTTTGAGCCACACTGCTCTTAATTAGCGAAAATGTAGTGTTTTAAATTAGGATTTTAAAGGACCTTTTCTTGAATTTATGGAAAATCCATTCTGACTCGCTACAGGATCGCACCACACAGACCACTGTAACAAGTGTCTTAATTATTTGCTGTGACCTCGTAGATCGCAACATGATTAGTTCATCACCTTGCCTCCTGGGAGACTGTGTGAAACACAGTCTTCTGTTCACAATCTGGTAAAAAATTAGATAGGTTTTTCTCCTGTTCATTGCTGTGTTGGATAAGTTGTGCTGAATCAATTAGCCTCTTGTCAATTTCTTTTTTTTTTAATTTTTTTTTAATTCTATAAAAGAAACCAAGTCAAGAGTGGAATGTAGGGAAAAGGGTAAGGAAGTTTGGGTGCTTAAGTAGCATATAGAAGAGAATTGAGGGTTTTTGTTTTTTTTTTTAAAGTTTTGTCAGGAGTGGCCACCACCTTTAGGGAAATTTGCAACTATGTCTCTGCTTGTAACATTTTTATACAGATCAAAGTCAGCTAAGGTACATCAAGAATAACCTAAAGGAGCGGATACAGATTAAATTCAGAAAAGAGCTCAGGCAGGTGTAAGTAGTGTCTGGAAGCCCACGAGGTTGTGCTTTGTCTCAGCAGTCACTCATTTCTCATTTGCTTGGCTTACTGATGATGAAGAGGTGAGCACTGGATACTTTCGATTCTTTTTTTTCTTTAATTTTTTTTTTTAATTTTTTTTTTTGGGAGGGAGAGAGAGAGCGCGAGCGGGGGGGGGGGGAGGAACAGAAAGAGGGAGACAGAATGTGAAGCAGGCTTCAGGCTCCGAGGCTGATAGCACAGAGGCTCATTCGGAGCTGGAACTCACAAACTGTGAGATCATGACCTGAGCCGAAGTCGGACGCTTAAACGACTGAGCCATACAGGCGCCCCTGGGTACTTTCAGTTCTTAAAACTGTCTGACAGGACCATGTTGTTCTTCTCTTTACTTCATGTTCACATGTATTTACACAAGTACCTTTACAGAGTCAAAGGTGCAAATGTGCCACGAAATAGGAGGTGCTCAGGTAGATAGTAAAGGTAAAGACATACTCATAAACTGGATACTTGTTCTCCATATGAAGCTAACAATTCCTAAATTATCTCAATGTAGTTGTAATTCTTGAAGGGACGATGACAACAACAACAACAAAATAAAAACTATTGTTCCACTGAGGATATATAGACACACACATACTTATATGTATACTGGGTTTATTTAAGGGTTGTAAAGAAGACACAGGGCATCCACGAATGTTCAAGAACATGCTTACCACCACTATTTGTCACTAATATGCTGATGTCTGTTACTATCAAACTCCAGCTTGGGTGGCCAGAAGGAGGGTGAAAAAATAAAGGTGTATTTAGGGCTAAAGGCAAATCACATGAATGTTTTCTCCAACTCTTCTACTTCTAGTGTGATGGGGGAAAATGTGGGCTGGAGTAGCCGTACTTTCAAAGTATTCATTTCACTTATTCATTTAGCAACACATATCCACATACATCGCCTCACTTATAAGGAAAAAAATCCCCCCAACTGCTTCATTTTCTGCAGTTTTTTTCACTTACTTTTGTAACTTTATGCTTTTTCCATTGCTTTGAATCCATGAGAAAGCTGTTAGTCAACCGAGTTGGAAGCATCATTTAAATCATTATCAGTATAATGCTAGGAAGGCATGGAGAGAAATAAAGAAAGTGCCTCTGTGTCTAGAAGTACTTACATTCGTTTTGCAAGTGTGACACTCATAGCAAGGATTTAGCCTTGTTAGAGTTGCATGGATTATGAACAGGGTGATCTGTTGGGTATCTGGTAATAGAATCAACCCTGTCATGGGTGCCATAGAGGATGGCGGTGGCTCTCAGCTGCCTGGTGCAAGGAGTGCTGGTGTCTCAATGAGGGCTGAGAAGGCTAATCTTAAATTTATTGCCAATTACTCATCGAATGTTATTTTCAGTACTCGAAGTCTAGAAAGCCAGAGACGGGATATTTTATTACAAATCATTTTGAACTGTTTTATCATAATAAAAATGAAGGCATCATCAGGGCCGCCACCCAAGTTTGAGTAAGTTGGGCTTTCTTTTCCCATATTTTTGGCATATCTCCTCAGCAAAAGAATCCAACTGAACTTAATTTTAGGAGAAATATCAGAATTTCCATACTGGCTTGTTCTCCTTCAATACGTAAGGACGGTGGCTCTGGCCCCGAGTTGTCAGGGTTCAGATTCTGGTTCCAGCACTTCGCCCTCGGTGGGGTTCAGCGTCACTGATCTTCTCCAAATCAGTTTTCTCTGAAGTCAACTGGGAATGACAGTACTTTTCTTGCAGTGTTCCAGTGAGGACCAATGCTTGGTATCTGGAACAGTAGGCAATAAGGGTTAATGAATATAGATTATTGTTACACATAGTGTGATCATTTATAAGCAATCATTGCCTTTAGCAAGGAAATTAGTGTTTGTTCAACAAATATTTACAGATGGTTTTTCTTCTCAAGGTGATGTTAAGAGAGCACAGCAGCACAATGAATATGATACAGGACTGTCATTGATGTGTTAAATCTGGAAAGGAGGGACTGTTCACATGAATAAGGTCTAGAAAATAAAAGGGCTTTTTCTTTGTAATTTTTTTGTTCCAATGCTTAAGGACAGGTTATTAATTTTATTTTTCATATAATCATTTATTGCAAAAAATGACTAGATTTTTTGGTATATTGCATTCAAAGTTATTAAAAAATTGAAGCATTTAATAGAAGAGATTTTTGTAAGTAATAATTCTTTGTAGTGACCCCTTTCATTTCCCATAACAGATAAAGCCCATGCCTCACATCGAGGCATTTTGTTTTCTCTACATTAATTACAAACAAGAATCAGAGAACTACTTTTGTTGTTTAAATCTTGGTCATGAGAGAGATTGAATTATTCTGAAGAAAAAAAAATTAAAAGGAGAATAGAAGCTATCAAAATCATGAAGCCACTGTACAGAATTTATTATTCCCTTCCATGGAATTAGGAGACACAGAGAAAGCATATTGTATGTGCCTGTTTTTAATTTTCTAAATAGAAAATTGGTGAGGTAAAATTTATAATCATGAAACAAAGAAACGAGCACCAAATGGTAGAATTTTCTGTATGTTTCACGGGCAAGTAGAGAAGGGAGAGAATGATAGGTTGGTCTCTGAACCCACTAGACAGGGCTTCATTCCTCTAGGAGGAGAATACAGACCTGCATCTTTTTACCAAAATTAGACAGGGTTGGGATGAGGCTGAGGGAAGGGCAGATACTTCAGTTTCTAATGTTGGGCTCACCACTTACCAAAGTATATCATCTTGGGCAAGTCACTTAACATTGTTGAACCTCAGGACTTCATATGTTAACACAGATATTATCTCATAAAAACATGGCAGAGAAAACCAATTGTATTAATATATGTAAATTGCCTGATGCATAGTAAATACTCAAGGGAAGCTAAACAAACAGCATTGCTACCTTTTTCTCAGTTTTTAGAATATTCATTGAAAGTAGTGAGTAAGCTTAATATTGGGCACACCCAGTAAAAATATAATAAAATATAAAAACATATCCCTGTTAATTTATCATTGATAAAATAGATGTTTATTGGCTATGTGCACGATACTGTGCTACTCCCTGTGGCAAGTAAGTGATTAAGAGATAAATCTGTTTTCAATTAGCTCACAATCTGCTATTAAGAAAAGGCATGCACACACCCATAATTTAGGGATGGATTAAATTGTTTTATAAGAAATACATGTTTCAGTTATATATAGTTTAGAAGACATAGAGAAATGTCAGTTATTGTGTGATATTTATGTGGTCCTATTGTTTCCTGCACATTTACTGATTTAATCTTTCAACAATTCATTGAGATAGGTTCTTCTGAATGGCTCAATACACAGTTACATAAGGCACAAAGACAGAATTTGAGTCTATGCACTCTGGATTCATAAAAAGAAAAATGATGAACAGTGTTAACAGTCACATAATTTAAGGCAAGTGAGGACTTTGAAGAAGTGACTGGGATTGATAGTCCCTGATACTGTCTTCATTGTAGTTACACACAATGATAGAGGTAGGAACAAAATTGTAAACGGTTAAATGATAACACTAAGCCTACAACTAAAATATTTTATAGGACAGAGAATAAGTATCGTTGGGGCTAGCATTGATACAAACAGCTGAATGTAGGGTCCTGGTTGACAGGAAACAAGAGAAGCCAGAAGAAGGCTGATGCCGTGGGAGGGTGAGGGGCCAGTCCCCAAGGACAATGAAGATAGATGAAAACAGAGCAGAAGGAGAGAAGCTGAAAAGGTTGTTAGGATCTGAAAGGTAAATATAGAACCTGTGCTTGTTACTGTCAGAGAAGTCTGAGATTTTTCCTATTACAAGTTTCCTGCTAATTTGGAAAAGTAATTGAACATTTGTGAAATGTTCTGCAAAGTGAGAAAGGGTATAATATAAATACATATCTATAATATCTAGATAGATGATAGTTAATTAGATGTTTATCATAGTATATGTAATCCTATAATAAAGATCGAAGACTGTAATACTGAATGGGAATGTCAAGAAACCGCGTAGCTGCCTGGTCAATAAGGCAGCAGTGCACCTGTCAAAATAAATGCAGGCAATGAACAGATGTGCAAAGCAAAATAAAAAAAAAGCAATTGGTTAAGAATACATAGTGGGATGGGGCAGTGGAGGAATATTTATAACAAGGATAAGGAGATAGTGGTATTCAATTGCCAAGAATTTCAAGATAGTAGATGAATAATAAAAGTAATGAAATCATTATGATCCAAACATTAGAGTACAAGCAAGAATAAAAGACAACATATTAATAATGAAAGTTAAAGCAACATTTATTTATAATTTCTTACCATGTGCCAGACACCATGTTAAGCTGTTCTTAAATAGTCACAGCAAATTCATGATACATGGAATATTACTATCCTATAGGCAAAAGTGAAGAGATTTTTCAAAATTTGTGAAGATCTTACAGTGATTATTCTATTAATATTGAAGTGTTGGACTGTCTAGGATTTACCATGTAACGTAACTACATTGGACATATCCTGGACCATAGCAACACAAGAAAGTATACATTAACTCAGCAATGTAAGGAAATATACACAGCGGCTAAGGGCTTGGATATGAGAGCCAGGCTGCCTGGTTTCAATTCCAACTCTGTTATTTGCTACCTGGGACAAGTTGCTTATCTTTTCTGGATCTTAGATTTGCCATTTCTAAGATGGGTATAAAAAGTACTGCCTATTTGATTGAATCGATATATGGGTTAAATAGGTTAATGTGCTCAAAATGTTTGGGAAACTGGATTGCACATAGCAAGCCATTTTAGTATTAGCTATTATCTTTTAGAATTCTAGGGAATTGAGATGAGATAAAAAAGAAGGAAAAGTATGTTCTTACACCATTTCTTTCATAGACCCATCATGAGGGTATATAAAAATCTGCATTAAAAAATGTTCAGAGTACCTTTAACTTCTTTAACTTCTTTTCTTGTGTGTGTGTGTGTGTGTGTGTGTGTTGTTTGTTTGTTTGTTTTACTTATAGTAGCCCATATGGAAATAATATAGCATTTAGTTTAAAAGTTTTTCTAACTTGAAGCAAGGGCTCACATAGTCATACATGTCAGAAGCAAACTAAATTTCAACAGAGAATTTAGTTCTTTCCCGCATATGCAATCAGCACAAATGCTGTTATGGTGACCTTTCCCCTCATATTTTTTTTTTTTGTGCGTTTTCTTCACATGGTGTTGATTTCTCAATGTGTATTTTGCCCTCAAGGAATAAAAACTATCTTATAAATTATGTCATTAAGTCTGAACTTCCATAAAGGATTATCTAAAAATGTCTTCAGGGCTGAATAGTTTATTTTATTATTTTATATAACTTGAATTTTAACATTATTGTTCTGGTTGCTTCTGAATGATGCTGTTTGAGCCCGGAGTAGAGAACTTGACAAAGGAAATGCTATCTCACTCCTAGTGCATCAGAGAAAAGAACTGGTTGAAAAGACAGAGGAATAGAAAGCTGTAGAAAACTCCGTGGTGAGGGGAGGTGAAAATGCTCTCATTCCCTAGCTGAGTGAACTTTATCATTTATTTAGGTAGCCTAACAGAAGGGTGTCAGATTAACAACTATGTAATGGGATTGTTTCCCCCTCTTGACTTCTACAGAAACTTCCAATTTTTCTTTCACCAACTAAAGGAAATTACGTTTTCTGCATGATCCTTAGCATTTTTAGGCAGAGATCTTGAGTCCTAATATATGAAATATGGAGGGAAAGATAAGCATCAGAGAGGCCAAAGGGATACTATTCAAGGACGGGTAGAAATACAAACTACTTTATCATGTTGCCCCCGTCTTCCCTCCTTTTTTCCTGCTCAGAGCCCATTGTCCTCCCTTTTTCCTTTAACATTTTCCTTAAAGAAAAATTTCAAGTGGAAATCGATTTGATCAGTTATTGGCCCTATGAATAGACGAAAGACTTCAAACTCAAAAAGCTTGAGTCTTTTGCAGTATATTAAAAAAAAAAGGTTCTATTGAACCTAACTACATTTTCAATTATTGAAATGTGTATGATGTGAGAAATAGTTTTTAACTCAAGGCTTCTGCTGTTGATCTGTGTTGCTGTCGTTTTGTTTGTAATCCTGGAAGCTGACACCTTATTTCATACTGTGCCATCAGAAGGTAAACATTGCTTAGTTGTGTCACCTCAAGGGAGACGATCTTGCGTAAGTTAAAAATAAAAACTTGCACAATGAAGCCAAAACTACCTCTCTATGCTTTCCCACTCAGCACTTTTTCCCATTTTCTAAAGCTGCTTTTCCCAACCTTCTCGTCTGTTGTCAAATCTCCCTTGCCACCACCTCTGTTATCATGCTCCGTAGATAGCCTGGCCTCATTCTTCACTGACAGCATAGTATTTTCATACTAGGAGAACCAAGACTTCATGCCATAAAATCAGGAAAATTACTTGCAGTTATTTCCCAGGTCTCTACTTGCCTCCTGTTACTGTGGAAAAATGCCCCTTGTTTTAGGATACATAAGGACTGTTTACCCAGACTGTAGACCACAACATTTTGTTAGGAATTTCACATTGACTTGTTGTGTTTTTGTTTTGTTCTTTTTTTCTCATTCACTGATTTTTAGTCTTTTCTTTTCTGATCCATCCTTCACATCAATATTTAAACTTTCTCAGATTTCTCTCACTATTGGAGGAGTGCAGGGAGCAAGAGAAAAGCATAGACATCACCCCCCCTGCCACACACCCCTTTAACTACTGCCTTGTGTCTCTCCTCTTAACCACAAAACTTGATGCGTCTCCTTCCTGACTTTCTGCTTCTGTGTTCCTTGGGCTGATTCCAACTCCTCTAATCTGCAGTAGCTCCTATCCGGCCTTGTCACTGGTAGTTAATTCCAGAAACACTTCTCATTAGTCATACTACTTGCTAGAGTTTAACTAAACTCTCTTACCTGATACAATCAGAGTAAGGAGACTTAAAAGAGAGAAGAGGTTGGAAAAAGCAGCTTTGGGAAACAAGCAAGAAGGCTGAATAGGAACACGTACACTGATTCTTTACTGGTACTTTAGGCTTCACCGTGCAAACTCCCCTTTTAATTCTTCTATCCCCATGGTCCCTCCCAGCCATCACCCGTGCACAGTCACATTGACCAGTGTCTTTATAGACTCCTACTTCTTTTCCTTAAAATGCTATTTTCTTGGGGTTCTCTGCAGTTACATCTTGTCTGCATTCTCGGCAGAAGGGTGTGGGGGAAGGGACAATTCACCCAGCCCCTCGTAATTGCACCCATTGAATTTAAATGGATGGCTCCCACGTTACTATGTCTAATTTGCCTTTCCCTCTATGCACATGATCCACACTCCACACACCAATCTGAAATCTAGAAACATGTTTTAAACCTTAAATGTCTGCAATGAAATCCATCTTTTCTCTGCCACTCCCTGAATTGGCTCTCCCTGTGTGTCTCTTATCTAAATGAAGTACACCATCATCTATTCGGGTTTTCAGTACAGTTGGTACCTTCATTATGTTTCCTCTCAAATTCAGTTGATCTAAGCATTAGCAATTCTTCCTAAAACATCTCTCTTGAACTCATCCACATCTCTTGATGCCCATTGCCACCGTACTGGTTGGGACCAGCATGAACACTTCACTGGATTTCTGGAAAAGACCCCCAACCTGATACTCCTGCCTCCAGTGTGTCCTCCAGTCCACACTCAGAGCAGCCAGATTTTTTATCCCAGTGCCTAACTGGACAGACCATGGCCGTTTGTCAGTCTATTCATTGGTTTCCCATTTCTTTGGGTTAAAGTTGAAATTCCTTTTTTTTTTTTTTTTTTAAATTTTTTTTTTCAACGTTTTTAATTTATTTTTGGGACAGAGAGAGACAGAGCATGAACGGGGGAGGGGCAGAGAGAGAGGGAGACACAGAATCGGAAACAGGCTCCAGGCTCCGAGCCATCAGCCCAGAGCCTGACGCGGGGCTCGAACTCACGGACCGCGAGATCGTGACCTGGCTGAAGTCGGACGCTTAACCGACTGCGCCACCCAGGCGCCCCTAAAGTTGAAATTCTTTAATATGGCTTTACTGTGTTAAACTCTCCTTGATGAACCCAACTGCTCACTACTTTACTGCCAAGATTCCCTGTGCTCCAGACACTCTGAAATTTCTCTCTCATTCCTTAGAATATCATGTTCTCTCCCCTGTGGGAATTTGCATGTAGTTTATCTTCAGTCTTACCTGGGTAATTTCTACTTTTCTTCAGATTCTTTCTGGGAAACTTCCCCTGATCGCTCAAGCTTGAGTTGGGTACCTTACCTGAGTGTTTCCTAAGAAAAACTTTTCTTTTCTGCCCTTATAATGAAACTTATCAGTCTGTATGTTAACTACCTGGTTAAGTCGTTTATTCACCATTAATCATTAAGTTTTCTGAGCTTAGTAATAGGTCATCTGGTGCCCTCCTCCCCACAAAAAGTTTGTTCATGTACTGATTCCTTGAACTTGTGAATGTTACCTTATTTGGAGGAAGAATCTTGTAGATGTAATTAATTGAAGGATCTTGAGCTACATTTTGGATTTTCCTTTTAGGCCCTAAATCCAGTGACAAGCATCCTTGTAAAAGACACACAACATGATGGTGGTGGCGGGGGAGGGGGGGGAGGGATTTGATGAACAGAAGAGAAGATATAGACAGAAGAAGGAGGTGCAATGTGAAGATGGAGGCGGAGATTGGAATGATGAAGGGTAAGCCAAGCAGTTTGAAGAGGCAAAGCAGTAATGAGCCTCCAGAGATCACGTGGCCCTGCCAACACCTTGATTTGGGATTTCTGGCCTCCAGATCTGTGAGAGAATAAATTCCTGTTGTTGTAAGTCACCTCATTTTTGGTGATTTGTTACGGCAGCCCCAGAAAGCTAATACAATTAGAAATTGTCTGAGGGTGCCTGGGTGGCTCAGTTGGTTAAGCGTCTTACTTCAGCTCAGGTCATGATCTCACGGTTTGTGAGTTCGAGCCCTGCGTTGGGCTCTGCTGACAGCTCGGAGCCTGGAACCTGCTTCGGATTCTGTGTCTCCTTCTCTGTCTGCCCCTCCCCAACTTGTGCGTGGTCTCTCAAAAAATAAATAAATGTAAATTTAAAAAAATAAAAAAAAAATTGTCTTTCTCTACATTTTAATTCCAGTGCCTAGAATTAACTGGCCACATATTAGACATTCAATAAATATTTCTTGAAAGAATTAGGATTGATAGATACAAGTTGTTTTCTGCATATTAAACTTACATGAGCTGAAATATTCTTTTCTTTACATTTCTTAATGTTTATTTTTGAGAGAGAGAGAGAGAGAGAGACAGTGTGAGTGGGGGAGAGGCAGAGAGAGGGGGAGACACAGAATCCCATGCAGGCTCCAGGCTCTGAGCTCTAAGCACAAAGCCCGACATGGGGCTCAAACTCACAACCTGCGAGATCATGACTTGAGCCAAAGTCAGATGCTTAACTGAGCCACCCAGTCACCCCGAGCTGAAGTATATTAATACAAAGTCACCCCAAGCTGAAGTATATTAATACATATTAGAATATGCACAACCCATTGTGTATGCTTAAATATCACATATGTATTATCAAACAACTGTGAATATAAAAAGGTAAACTGTTGTCATTATCATGAATTAAGGTTCTATTTGCATGTGTTCTGTCAGTCTTTTTCTGGCTATAAATATGCTGTTTTGTCAAGACTTGACTGATCCTGAGACTGAAAATCACAATTACATTTCATCAAACATGTAGATATCTGAGACACTATAGAAGCCATGTATAGTTTCAGTAACTTTAATGAAAAGAATGGTCACCTTTGAGTGAGCTGGTAAGATAAACAACAAAATATAATAATTGAGTGTGCTCTTTCTCCAATTATGGTAACACCTATAGTATAACTTACACTTATAAAATGTTTGAGCACAAGGTATATCTACATTAACATAACTACTGTGACAATTTAGGAAAGACTTTTTAAGAAAATTTTACTAATTTGTACAAAAGCTTGTAGTTAATTAATACAACCTACAAGGGAGCACTAAGCAGCATACTTCATTTTAAAAGTCATTTTGGAAATGTAGATTGATATATTTCAAGGAGTTTATTTTAATTTGAATGCTTCAGATCTTAAGACTTCTGTTAGTTTGGTTGTGTAACACAGGTCCTCATTATTACAGCCCCTCTCTTTTGAAAATGTCTACCTTGATTTACCTGTGTTCATTTTAATTAGCAGTTGTCTAGCAGGGGTGGGGAAGCAGGGAGAGGGAGGGAGGAAATTCAAGGGTAAACTTATGAAAGAGATTAGGGAAAAATCTAAGAGCTAGAAAATATATGACAGGGTTTATTTGGTAGAGACATATTTAATGCAGTGTCTTGGGGGAAATCTCTTACTGTTCTGATAATTAAATAGCATTGTGTTTGATGAGATGGTTCCAAAAAGCTCTTCATGATGCTAAATTGCTTCAAGCACATTAATTATATTTCCTCTTGTTTGCACTAGTATTATGGTCAGCTTTGGATTTTGAACTTTTCATTCTGACATTTCTATCTACTAGTCACCTAACTTTGACCTTCTTTCTTTTCAGTTGCTTTTGTGTTTGTCTTAATAGTGTATTAAAGTGATTTTCAATATAAGAAGGTTTATCAACTGTATTCAGCTTTAAAAATATATGCAGAAATATCAGAGGGAGTTGTTTAAATCAGGTCTTCTCCCTTAATATCATCAGTTCAGTGGCATCTGTTATTCAAAATGCCATTTAAAATGTTGTATAGTTGGACAAAGATAACACATGATATTACACATTGATTTCTGCCATAATATTTAAACAATTTTTAGGCTCATAAAACAATTTTTTAGGCTCTGTCACCTAACAAAAATATGTCCATGGATGCTGTGTTGACCATTATGAGAAAATAATGTGCATACAATTTTAAGCAACTTGTTTGACTTGAACACTAAAGAAGTACTTTTCCTGTTTGCAACACTTTATATGATTTTACATTGTTTCTGTTAGTATCTGCAGTTACATATTTCTACTTATTTGAGACACATTCTGTCGTTGTCAGAGATCTTGTAGTGATGTATTTACTCTAAATGATTCATCAGTATCTTTCATGTAGATATATACAAATATTTTTTTGTGGTATTTTTAGATGGGAAAAGTTTCATTTTCATTTTACTGATGCAATGTGTAGATTCTGGTGAAAATTTTCTTAAGTAATAAATTTTAAAAAACATTTTAATCCAAGTATGGCAATCAAATATTTGCCATAGATATCTGGCCTTTTTAAATGTAAGATAGTAGTTTGTGTTTGTTTACCAGAGTCTTCTCTTCCTCTTTATTATGTTTTGCAACCCCGTCTTTAAGTTGGGTAGGTTATTCCTTTTAATTTATGCTTATCTTATGAATCAATTTATTTAGTTTCTTATCTTTTTCTTTGCTGATTTTCATTTACTTACCTATGACTGATATTTAATAGTGTTTTCCCTTCTTTGCTGTGTGATATTGATTATATGGACAAGTGCATGCATATGCATTTTCACATATATATTATATGTATGTGAATTTTGCCATTGTCAGGATTGATGGACATTTGAGTACTTTGTGAGAAAGTTTTGAATATTTTCATTTCTCATTTTAGCATGTGTCATTTTGTTGCCTGGTTTATTAGGTTTGAGTAAATATAAAAATTTGAGCCATGACTCTCAAAAACATCACTTGAGAATAGTGAATAAGAATGATTTTTTATGGGGCGCCTGGGTGGCTCAGTCGGTTAAGCGTCCGACTTCAGCTCAGATCATGATCTCACGGTCCGTGAGTTCGAGCCCCGCGTCAGGCTCTGTGCTGGCAGCTCAGAGCCTGGAGCCTGCTTCAGATTCTGTGTCTCCCTCTCTCTCTGGCCCTCCCCCGTTCATGCTCTGTCTCTCTCTGTCTCAAAAATAAATAAACATTAAAAAAAAATTAAAAATAAATAAATAAATAAAAAGAATGATTTTTTTTTTCTTTTTTACCATGGGCCCAGGAGAAAGTGTCATAAAGTTAAAGCATGAAAGTTAAGTAGGTCTCTGCCCTACCTGGTGGTGAATATTTGAGGCTGACATGTGAGTACTTCTAGGCAAACATAAACATGAGGCAAGATTTCTGAGTTCTACCACCATCAAAACAAAATGTTTAAGAACACTTTATCCTCATGACAATACACATCCTCAAAGTTACAGACTTGGGGTTTACTTTTCAGTTTTTAAGGTTGCCCTAAACTTTCACTTTAATCACTATGGAATGCTATGGGGCGGTTCATATCTGATTTAGATGATTCTCTCCTAAAGCCTTTTCTATAAAGCCTGATGAGTAGTGTGTTGAGCAGTATTAAGAGTAGTTGAGTGCACAGAAACAGTATGTGAAATCTGGGGTGTGATATGAAAGACAATTTTCCTTTTTGTATGGTTGTGAAGTAGAGCGTAAATTATTTATCGCAGGGTGCAACGGATCCATGATGAATTGGTATGGAGGGGTGACTGATATTTTTTATGAATTTATGTTCCATTTATTAAAAAATATTAAAAGTACTTATTGCTAATAATAAATGTTGTACATGAATGAATTCTTGGAGCTTTCAAATATCTTATTCCAATTTTAATTAATTTGTTAAATATATATTGCATTTAGTTAGAATTTGATGAGCTGCCTAATGTTAAGCACACAATAGACTTAGAAGAAAAATAGTTCTATTCTGCCATAAACTACTTCAATACCAGGCTAAAATCTTAACAATTTTGAGGGACGCCTGGGTGGCGCAGTCGGTTAAGCATCCGACTTCAGCCAGGTCACGATCTCACGGTCCGTGAGTTCGAGCCCCGCGTCAGGCTCTGGGCTGATGGCTCGGAGCCTGGAGCCTGTTTCCGATTCTGTGTCTCCCTCTCTCTCTGTCCCTCCCCCGTTCATGCTCTGTCTCTCTCTGTCCCAAAAATAAATAAACGTTGAAAAAAAAAAATAAAAAAAAAAATAAAAAAAAAAATAAAATCTTAACAATTTTGAAACGTTATCACTTTCTTTTCTTTTCTTTTCTTTTTTTTTTAATTTTTTTATTTTTGAGACAGAGACAGAGCATGAACGGGGGAGGGTCAGAGAGAGAGGGAGACCACAGAATCCAAAACAGGCTCCAGGCTCCGAGCTGTCAGCACAGAACGCGACACGGGGCTCGAACTCACAAACTGTGAGATCATGACCTTAGCTGAAGCCGGATGCTTAACCGACTGAGCCACCCAGGTGCCCCTATCACTTTCTTTTTTTTTTTTTTTTTTTTTTTTTTTTTTTTTTGTTTTTTT